>NC_069502.1:864852095-864892095 GCF_027579735.1 Bombina bombina | reverse complement strand
TATAAAGTATACCACAAAAGTGAGTACACCCCTCACATTTTTGTAAATTTTTTATTATATCTTTTCATGTGACAAGAAATAACACTTTGCTACAATGTAAAGTAGTGAGTGTACAGCCTGTATAATAGTGTAAATTTGCTGTCCCCTCAAAATAACTTAACACACAGCCATTAATGTCTAAACCGTTGGCCACAAAAGTGAGTACACCCCCTAAGTGGAAATGTCCAAATTGGGCCCAATAAACCATTTTCCCTCCCCAGTGTCATGTGACTTGTTAGTATTGCAAGGTCTCAGGTGTGAATGGTGAGCAGGTGTGTTAAACTTGGTGTTATTTCTCTCACACTCTCTCATACTGGTCATTGGAAGTTAAACTTGTCACCTCATGGCAATTAACTTTCTGAGGATCTGAAAAAAAGAATTGTTGCTCTACATAAAGATGGCCTAGGCTATAAGAAATCGCCAAGACCATGAAAATGAGCTGCAGCACGGTGGGCAAGACCATACAGTGGTTTCACAGAACAGGTTCCACTCAGAACAGGCCTCGCCATGGTCGACCAAAGAGATTGAGTGCATGTGCTCAACATCATATCCAGAGGTTGTCTTTGGGAAATAGATGTATGAGTGCTGCCAGCATTGCTACAGAGGTTGAAAGGGTGGGGGGTCAGCCTGTCAGTGCTCAGACCATACGCGCACACTGCATAAAATTGGTCTGCATGGCTGTCGTCCCAGAAGGAAGCCTCTTCTAAAGATTGTGCACAAGAAAGCCCGCAAACAGTTTGCTGAAGACAAGCAGACTAAGGACATAGATTACTGGAACCATGTCCTGTGGTCTGATGAGACCAAGATAAACTTATTTGGTTTAGATGGTGTGAAGCATGTGTGGCGGCAACCAGGTGAGGAGTACAAAGACAAGTGTGTCTTGCCTACAGTCAAGCATGGTGATGGGAGTGTCATGGTCTGGGCCTGCATGAGTGCTGCCGGCACTGGGAAGCTACAGTTCATTGAGGGAACCATGAATGCCAACATGTACTGTGACATACTGAAGCAGAGCATGATCCCCTCCCATCAGAGACTCGGCCGCAGGGCAGTATTCCAACTTAACAATCCCAAACACACCTCCAAGATGACCACTGCCTTGTTAATGAAGCTGAGAGTAAAGGTGATGGACTGGCCAAGCATATCTCCAGACCAAAACCCTATTGAGCATCTGAGGGCCATTCTCAAATGGAAGGTGGGGGAGTGCATGGTCTCTAACATCCACCAGCTCCATGAAGTCGTCATGGAGGAGTGGAAGAGGACTCCAGTGGCAACCTGTGATGGTCTGGTGAGCTCCATACCCAAGAGGGTTAAGGCAGTGCTGAAAAATAATAGTGGCCACACAAAATATTGACACTTTGGGCCCAATTTGGACATTTCTACTTAGGGGTGTACTCACTTTTGTTGCCAACTGTTTAGATATTAATGCCTGTGTGTTGAGTTATTTTGAGGGGACAGAAAATGTACACAGTTATGCAGGCTGTACATTCACTACTTTACATTGTAGCAAATGTGAGGGGTGTACTCACTTTTGTGGGATATATATACAACCCTTTGCAGTCAAAGGCATGACCATATACCATATTCCTTTTATCCCTTATAAAAAAATATCAATATTTATTTGACAATTTTTTATCAGATTGTGTATAGATGAGCATAACAGTTTATTTTAAATGTATGTTGTTCTTGGTTCACATTTTTTAAACTCCCTTTATGCAAGGTCTTCAGTTGTGCTAAGCAATGCATGCTAATTTTGTTTCTTGAGCTAACACGCTTACTATCAATTTGTAATACCCACACAAGTTAACACAGGCTCAATATTGCAATACCATGCCCTCGCTAAAGATAGCACACCACTTGTAATCTAACCCAAAATCAGTATAACCTATTGTGAAATAACAAGTGATTTACAACACACATCAACAGAATAAATATGCACTTTCTAAAGTTCATATATTTTGTCATAACAGTTGGTTTAGAAATCCCCTTTAGTGTGTTAAGCCTTTGTAATTTGACGTTCCCTTGTAATTTGGTAAGGTGATTTATATGAGAATCAGGCTATATAAATAAATGTGTTCTCTTCCTAGACATGACTAAGGACCTAATGTAGGTCTGAATTGTTTTTGTTTTTTTTGTGGACCATGGCACAATAAAGGTCTTTTATATCAAATTGCCAAGGCTGGAGCACCCTTTCATTTGGAGTTCCTAAGAAAACCTTGATAGGCCAAAAAAGGAAAATGTTGCTTAAAATATGTTGTGGTAAACCGTGAAACATTTTATAAAAATATTTAATTGTGGCAAATGTTTTTGAAGTTAAGAACATGTAAAATAATAAAAGTACTTGCTTATACCGTAATTGCAATTTTTTTTTTACTCTGAATGATTGAACATTTTTCATTACAATCTCACAATATTTCATGTCCCTTTTTGTAATAAAGGAAGTAAAGAAGAGACTTTGAAAACATTCTTTATTATTAATTGTTAATGTGTTCATTATTTACAGTGCTCTACCATGGGGTCAATCAGAATCCTTTAGCATAATGTATCTAAAAATTGTCAAGAGAATAACATTACTAAAGGAATAGAAAGGTCAAAATTAAAATGTGTATGGGTGCATTTAAAGCTTAAATACAAGTATTTTTGCAATGTACTTCTGTTTTTAAGCAACATACTTAAATATGCTGTTTGTGGGCCATTGTACCAGTTTTCAAACTCAGGTAGCTGTGTTTTGTGTGTATTGTGCATGTGAAGACTTAATTTGTGTCATGCAAGTCATTGCTGACTCTCTGAAAACGGGTAATGTTTGAATACTGGTGCATGGGTCCTCACAGCATATGTGCGTATGCCACTAGAATAATTTTTGCTAATGAAAGTATATTGAAAAATGTATTCTAATTAAACTGAAATGCATTTCATGCACATTTCAAATTTGACCTTTCTATCCCTTTAGAATCTAAGGGGATATCTGCAGATAAATCATTTGATGAGTTTTTCTAAAGAATTGGGGTCAACCCCCATATGTAGTGAATCTTCACTTTTAAAAATCTCTTGATAGCCCATCGAAATATACAATCCCATAGCACAAAAATAGCTGGTTCTCTGTCTGAAAAAGTGTCATTGATCATCTAAATAAACTTATAAAAGTAATTTTATTAACATTATAGAAATATGTTTGTAAATGTCATATTCAGTGTGAATCCCATTACAGATCTTATAGATGGGTCAAATGCCATCTTTTTATTGTGAACACAAAGTTTAAAGAGGAAAGCAAACATATTATATTACATTTTTATTTGCAGGTTATGATCAAGAAGAACTATACTTTGGTTAATGAATTCCTACTTCTAGGATTCAAGGATCTTCACAGTTTCCAGATCCCTTTTTTCCTACTTCTCATTGCCATCTACTCTATAACAATAGTTGGAAATATTTTAATTGTTGCATTAGTATCAATGAGTCATCAACTTCACTCACCTATGTACTTATTTCTTAGCCACTTATCTCTTTGTGATATATTTATCAGCACAAATGTTACTCCTAAAACACTACAAATTATACTATTAGGCAAAAGTGTAATTTCTGCCAGGGATTGCATTATCCAGTTGTATTTGTTTGGAGCTGCGGGAACTATAGAATGCTGTCTTCTTACTGTAATGTCTTATGATCGATATTTGGCCATCTGTAGACCATTGCATTATACTACTATAATGAACGTTAGACTTCTTCATACTTTAATTATTTGGTCTTGGATGGCAGGTTTTGTTATATTATTGATAACTTACATACTTGTACTTGAGCTGGAGTTCTGTGGCCCCAATATTATTGACCATTTCTTCTGTGACCTTGCTCCTCTTATTGAGCTTTCATGCTCTGATACATCAGTCGTTCAAATCGAAGTATCCATAGCTGCCATTGTATTAAGCCTTTTCCAATTTATGTTTGTAATAGGAACGTACATCTGCATCTTCAAAGGCATTTTTCAAATCACCTCAACCTCAGGGAGGCAAAAAGTCTTCTCTACGTGCAGCTCTCATTTGTCTGTTGTCTGCACTTACTATGGGACAATGATAACTCTTTATGTAGCTCCATCTAAGGGAGTCTCAATGAACTTTAACAAGGTCTTATCACTACTGAATACAGTGGTTACTCCGATGTTTAATCCAATTATATACAGTCTAAGAAATAAAGAGATCAGGGAAGCAATGAGTAAATGTATATTAGTAATCATGGCTTTGAAAGTAAACTACATTGAAGAACAGGGGAAAAAACATCTCTAGAACCAAATATAAAGTTTTATGGTAGCCTTAGTTTCTTGAACATTTTAGTTAAACTAAAATACATGTGAATAGAGAGACACTTAACAACACGATTCAAATCAGATTGTGTTTGATTAAAAGGAGAATTGTATACAACTAACTAAAAGAGTAAGAGTACACGGATAGACATTGTAATAGGTCACTAGTGCATTTCATAATTGGAAGTAAAGGTCAGGTGGGCATTCAAAGTGAAGAATAAATGTTGATCAATCCCTTTGTTTAGAGAGATTTTTCGCAGTATGGTAGGATTAGTAACATACATTTGCAATATATCTAAGGTACCAAAAATGTCCAGTGCTGCTAATCAGTAGGGGGAAATTTCTGTAGGTAGTGTGTCAGTTCTATATTTACTTTTTCTGTGGCTACCAGTTGTAAAGGTTTCAAATGGAATTCGATTTTCCTCTGTAAGACCAAAATCTTTCTGATTTGTGGACTCTTACTTATCAAAATGTTAGTTAAGTTCCCTGTGTAAGCATTTTCATTTTTTTACTGATACAAATTTTTGTAACAAAGCTGACATTTTAGTAGTGGTAGATCATAGGAGTAGTGAAAATAAAAATCTGGAGGACCAAAAATGATGAAAATCAATGGTACATTACTCATAACAACAAAAGTGGAAATGGACTTGGGAATTATTATTTCAGACAGTTAAGGTGAAAAAAAAATGCAGCAGAGTATCAGATTAGGCCAACATGTAAAACCAATAGAAAGCTTAGCTGTATAGGAAAATGTATAATGAGATGAAACATTGAGGAATTCATATCAGGTTAAGGATCACTGATAAGGCCTCATCTTGAATATTGTGTAAATCCCTGGAAACTGTATCTCCAGAAGGATATGATAATTACATTAATACAATAGAAGAGGACTACTAAAATGATATTAGGAGGCCGATTTATTAAGCAATGGATGCTGCTTATTCAGCGCGAGCCTTCTGGCTCGCCGGAAACAGGAGTTAAGAAGCAGCGGTCTTAAGACCACTGCTCCTTAACTCGTCCCCCCCTCTCAGGTGGCAGACTGCAATCATCCCGATCAAGTACAACTGGGATGATTGACACCCCCTGCTAGCGGCCAATTGACCGTGAATGTGCAGGGGGCGGCATTGCACAAGCCTTTCACCAGAAATGTTTTTGCAATGATAAATACCAACAGCATATGCTGTCTCTAGGGATAAAATAAAACATTTTCACAAAAGAACAACATCTAGACAAGTGGCAATCATCTCAAGTTGGAAGAAAGCAATTTTGAGACTAATACAAAGTTTGATAAGCAACAAATACTTAAAGGGAATTTAAGAATAGATTATGAGGCATATTTATCAAGCTCCGTATGGAGCTTGATGCCCAGCGTTTCGGGGCTGGCCGGAAACAGAAGTTATGAAGCAGCGGTCTAAAGACCGCTGCTCCATAACCTAGCCGCCTGCTCTGAGGCCGCGGACAGAAATCGCCAGAAATCAACCCGATCGAATATGATTGGGTTGATTGACACCCCCTGCTAGCTGCCGATTGGCCTCAAATCTGCATGGGGCGGCATTGCACCAGCATTTCACAAGAACTGCTGGTGCAATGATAAATGAGAGAATGTATGCTGTCGGCATTTATCAATGTGCAGTGGACATGATCCACAATATAGGATCATGTCCGCTCGCACAATCATAAATAGGCCTCTATGTGTCCTGAGAATTAACCAGAAGAAATCAAGGATCTATATTGATTGACCTGGATTATATGTTAAGTCAAAAGCAGTGTTTTTATGTTTCTATGATTGAAATAAAGAAAGTATATTTAACACCCAGTGACTTTTGAGTCTTTTTTTATCTGTCATGTGAGTGGAATCCTATTTTGTAAAGTCTAGTACTGTCAGTACTTTTTGTTATCTCAAAATCTTGAGCAAAATCTTGTTATCTCAAAATCTAGCACTGATAGATATTTTTAAATAATTTACCTTGTGATGATGCATTTAGATATGGAACCCACTCATTCATATTCTTATCACTACACTAAACAAAAAAACAAATTATTTGGCTTAGGTCATGGTATTTCTGATTGCCACTCCCTTTTTAGCATAAATTAAGTTTTTACTTAAAGGGGCATTAAAGGTACATTTTATGTAACTTAATCGTAATAGTATGTCTTTAAACATTCATATTAATATATATATATATATATATATATATATATATATATATATATATATATATATATATATATATATATATATATTATATATATATATATATATACCTCCAAAGAGAGATAAGCACAGTCTTACATTACCACAACTGCCAGGGTGCACTTCAAATATAAATTGTATCCATTTCTCGTTTGCAAGAAGGCACTCACTGGTCTTTTTTAGTAAAAAACAACTTTTAATTCATAGATTTAAAAAGCAATTACATCCATAACGTTTCGATGTCGTTATGACATCTTTGTCAAATGTTCTGCTAACATCACCAATATAGGACAAACATGTTCCCAAAGTAGAAAATCGCTAACAACATACATTTAAATGCAGCCTTATATACCCATTAACATTCACATCTTCCCGCTCCTGCAGATCTTCCATCTACCCCCTGACGTCATCACGCTCAGACGCGAGCGTGAGCGTGGGACGTCACTCGTTTCCAATTGGCCATGTGTCTCCATGGCAACCGCTTGTAAACACACTGCACTGTGTTTTCTTAGCCGCTCCCACTGTTGTCATCATGTGACTACATGACTATAGCCTAACCATATAGGCTGATCATCAGGCGGCTGTCATGGAAACCTACAACCAGGAAGAAAAACATAAACACCAACAAACTGTGTTAGTCCCAATATAATGCGTATGTGTTAAGATAGGTATCAAACGATCTGACAACTTGCGGATGAAGTAAACTTCATATGAAGCACAACTGTGCCTTTCAATTACAAATCCACGAGTGGTTTAGCCGTGATCGATACTATCCCCACACATAACAGCCCAAGAATAAAGGGACACATTGAATATATACAATCTTAAAAACAATGTAACTGTTTCGCAGATATCGCCCATGCTAATAGTTTGCAACCCCTGACTGACAAAGTTAACACTATATTCCCTGATAAAACATTATCTTAGGTATGTACATTAAACTCCACGTCAGCATACTTTTTTGATGCATAAAAAACCATCGCCTTCATGCCTGATTGGAATGGATAGAAACCAGTGTGTACCCACTAGAATGAAGATTCATGTGGACTTCTGGAATATATTCTTGCATATAGGGATGGTAGATGAAAATATATGTCCATGTTCAATTTATGGGTTATTTAGTGTAGAATGGTCCAAAGTCCAGATTAGTGTTCAATCCCTTTGGTATGACCGTGTCCAGCATATGGATCCATTTGTTTCTCTCTGGAGCAATCGATTTGCTCTGTTGCCACCTCTTGGTAATGGTGGAATGATCAATACCATCGTTTTCATACTTGAAACACTGTGTCTGTGCTGTGCGAAATGGCGTGCCATAGGTTGATCCGATTCACCCGATTTTAAGGCTTCGCGGATGGCACATCGATGGTTTGCCATCCTATCTCTGAAGCTCGTGACAGTTTTCCCAATGTACACCAGGGAACATGGGCAAATCAACATGTAAATGACATGTGTGCTGGTGCAAGTCAGCCGATGACGGATAGTGTAACACTTGTTCGTGTGTGGATGTTGAAAGGTCTTCCCTCTTATCATACCATTGCACGTCGTACAGCCTCCACAGGTATAACAGCCCTTGCTTGAGGGCTTTAGCCATGTATCTTTCTGGTAACAGCTGACTGGATCAGTCTTCACTAATAGATCCCGTAAATTATCAGCCCGTCTGTGCACCATACGTGGTGGCCTGGTGCCATAGAAAGGTGTCGTGTCCGTTTCCAAGATTGACCAGTGTTGACGTACTGATCTGGTCAATTTTGTACTCATAGGAGTATAAGTGCTTATAAAATTCTGTTGAGTTGTGGTAATGTGTTTTGGTTTATTAACATTGGTGGCCGTGCCCTCCAATAACTCCACTCTTGTGTTATGGACCATTCTACTGTTGTAACCCCTCTTTACCAACTTCTCCTCCATCTCATCCAGTTGATTTAGCATTGTGGGTACATCACTGTTGTTGCGGATGACCCTAGTGAGTTGTGATTTAATAAGCCCTGTTTTCTGATGCCTAGGGTGAAAGCTGTTGGCTTCCAATAAGGAATTCCGGTCAGTTTCCTTAGTATATAAGGAAGTACCAAATATACACTGCTCATCATTTAATACCTTAATTATATTAAGGTCCAAGAAATGTACCTCCGTATCACTGTACTCCATTTTAAATCTGATGGGACAGTCCATGGAGTTCAAACCTGACACCCATTGCTCTAACTCAATTGCATCCCCTCTCCACACCAGGAACACGTCATCAATGTAACGTACATAGTACCTGATGTGGGGATGGCATGTGGTTTCATGGCCTGCTGTTCATACCATGCCATGTACAAATTTGCATATGAGGGTGCCATGTTTGAACCCATGGCTGTCCCAGAGATCTGTAAGTAATAGTCACGTTCAAACCTGAAGTAGTTCTTGTCTAAACATAACATAATCAATTCACATAAAAATTCCACAGGTGGCCCTTCATAAAGAGGATTGTTAGTCACCATGGATCTGACAGCCCCCACTCCCCCCTCGTGGGGGATGGAAGTGTATAGACTGTCAACATCCATGGTGACCAGCAAATCATCTACACATAGATCAGTATAACTCCGAAGAGTTTGTATCAAACTTGCTGAATCCTGTAGATATGCCGGATGCCTTTAACTACAGGTTGTAGATGGAAATCAATGAACATAGATAGACTGGATAATAGAGAATCCCTGGCAGACACAATCGGTCTGCCAGGAGGATTATCTAGAGTCTTGTGCACTTTTGGCAACAAGTATAGCACTGGAATCTTAGGATGGTTAGTAATTAAAAAATCACTTTCCTGTTCAGAGAGTATCCCTGATTCCAGACCCATATATATCTGTTGGTCTATAATTCTTTTATAAGTAGCTGTTGGGTTACCTTTAAGTTTCAAATATATCCCTGTATCCGAAAGCTGACGTAGAGCTTCTGCCCTATAGTTAGTGTAATCCTGTATGACTATAGAGCCACCTTTATCCGCTGGGCGGATGATAATAGAATTATCATCTCTCAGCGATTTAATTGCTAATCTTTCCTCAGCATTTAGATTGGGATATATTGTGCCTGTTTTAGAGTTATTGATGTCATGACATATCATTCTTGTGAATCCCCTGATAGAATGATGAGTTCCAGGAGGTTCAAAAGAAGATGGTTTCCTGAATGTGGACACTGGTTCCATGGTCTCATTCTTAAAAAATTCTTTCAGTTTTAGTTGTCTCTGAAACTTATGAATATCTACCATAGTGTTGAAAGTGTCACACTTAGGGGTAGGTATAAAAGAGAGACCTCGATTAAGGACAGATATTTCACTTTTACTCAATTCCCTGGAGCTAAGATTAAAGATGATGTTTATTTTTTCTTTGTTCCTTTTTTGCGCGTGTCTCCCTCGCCTACTGTGTGGTCTTCTCTTTCTTTTATATCCCTCTGGCCGGGTAACGGCGGCTTTGCCGCGGATCTCGTAGCCACCCGGAAAAAGACTGCTGTTGTGAGGACCCTTTTGCATTGGCCCCTGAACTCTCATTGCCAGATGAATCCCCCCCACTACTATCAACAATACTGAGTGCATTCCTACCACGTGTGTTTCTACGTTTGTGTCTGGGCAGTTCATCCTTACCATATAACCAACGGTAAACATGTCTATCTCTGTAATCATTTTCTACCGTGTTTAGTTTCTTATTTTTAAACATTATTAGCTCATTCCTGTATTTAGTTACCATGTTGTCAAGTTTGGTAACCCAGTCCTGTGAGCTATCCTCCACCATAATCTGGTAGTTCTGCAGTTTAGTGGTCTCAATTTCCACTTTGATTTTCGCTTCTAGTCTGCTGACCTCCTCTATGACTAAAAGTAATAAGTCATAGGAGCACTTATTCAATATTGCACACCACTTTCTGCAGAACTCCATATTCTGGCGGCCTAGTGTAGGTACATTTTTTATTCTGAAGCCCCTTGGTATATACTTTTTTCGGTGATACCCCGAGAGGTACACCGCATGCAAGTGGTAGTCTATCTCTTTCTTTCTCAAATTTAACAATTTATGGTATATATTTATAGGGGTATCTCCCCTTAACTCACTCAGGTCATCCACAACTCTTATTCTTTCGGCGTCTTCATCTGTGAATCCTAGAGCCTCTGTATTAAAGTCCTCGTCCATATAAAGATGTTCCATATCCGGTATACCAGTCGGAGGATATTTGTATTTTGTTTTTTTGAGATGAGGCACTCCACTTTTCTGAAATAAGATATTTGTGATATAATTAAAAGTGTTATCAGAGAGAAGAAATCACTAACACTGTTTTGGCTTGTTTCGCCTGTGCTTGTTTGCAAACCCTGACAGACATCCACTTCAACATGGCGACTGGTATATAACTAAAACTGAAAGAATTTTTTAAGAATGAGACCATGGAACCAGTGTCCACATTCAGGAAACCATCTTCTTTTGAACCTCCTGGAACTCATCATTCTATCAGGGGATTCACAAGAATGATATGTCATGACATCAATAACTCTAAAACAGGCACAATATATCCCAATCTAAATGCTGAGGAAAGATTAGCAATTAAATCGCTGAGAGATGATAATTCTATTATCATCCGCCCAGCGGATAAAGGTGGCTCTATAGTCATACAGGATTACACTAACTATAGGGCAGAAGCTCTACGTCAGCTTTCGGATACAGGGATATATTTGAAACTTAAAGGTAACCCAACAGCTACTTATAAAAGAATTATAGACCAACAGATATATATGGGTCTGGAATCAGGGATACTCTCTGAACAGGAAAGTGATTTTTTAATTACTAACCATCCTAAGATTCCAGTGCTATACTTGTTGCCAAAAGTGCACAAGACTCTAGATAATCCTCCTGGCAGACCGATTGTGTCTGCCAGGGATTCTCTATTATCCAGTCTATCTATGTTCATTGATTTCCATCTACAACCTGTAGTTAAAGGCATCCCGGCATATCTACAGGATTCAGCAAGTTTGATACAAACTCTTCGGAGTTATACTGATCTATGTGTAGATGATTTGCTGGTCACCATGGATGTTGACAGTCTATACACTTCCATCCCCACGAGGGGGGAGTGGGGGCTGTCAGATCCATGGTGACTAACAATCCTCTTTATAAAGGGCCACCTGTGGAATTTTTATGTGAATTGATTATGTTATGTTTAGACAAGAACTACTTCAGGTTTGAACGTGACTATTACTTACAGATCTCTGGGACAGCCATGGGTTCAAACATGGCACCCTCATATGCAAATTTGTACATGGCATGGTATGAACAGCAGGCCATGAAACCACATGCACATCCCCACATCAGGTACTATGTACGTTACATTGATGACGTGTTCCTGGTGTGGAGAGGGGATGCAATTGAGTTAGAGCAATGGGTGTCAGGTTTGAACTCCATGGACTGTCCCATCAGATTTAAACTGGAGTACAGTGATACGGAGGTACATTTCTTGGACCTTAATATAATTAAGGTATTAAATGATGAGCAGTGTATATTTGGTACTTCCTTATATACTAAGGAAACTGACCGGAATTCCTTATTGGAAGCCAACAGCTTTCACCCTAGGCATCAGAAAACAGGGCTTATTAAATCACAACTCACTAGGGTCATCCGCAACAACAGTGATGTACCCACAATGCTAAATCAACTGGATGAGATGGAGGAGAAGTTGGTAAAGAGGGGTTACAACAGTAGAATGGTCCATAACACAAGAGTGGAGTTATTGGAGGGCACGGCCACCAATGTTAATAAACCAAAACACATTACCACAACTCAACAGAATTTTATAAGCACTTATACTCCTATGAGTACAAAATTGACCAGATCAGTACGTCAACACTGGTCAATCTTGGAAACGGACACGACACTCCCTTTCTATGGCACCAGGCCACCACGTATGGTGCACAGACGGGCTGAGAATTTACGGGATCTATTAGTGAAGACTGATCAAGTCAGCTGTTACCAGAAAGATACATGGCTAAAGCCCTCAAGCAAGGGCTGTTATACCTGTGGAGGCTGTACGACGTGCAATGGTATGATAAGAGGGAAGACCTTTCAACATCCACACACGAACAAGCGTTACACTATCCGTCATCGGCTGACTTGCACCAGCACACATGTCATTTACATGTTGATTTGCCCATGTTCCCTGGTGTACATTGGGAAAACTGTCACGAGCTTCAGAGATAGGATGGCAAACCATCAATGTGCCATCCGCGAAGCCTTAAAATCGGGTGAATCGGATCAACCTGTGGCACGCCATTTCGCACAGCACAGACACAGTGTTTCAAGTATGAAAACGATGGTTATTGATCATATTCCACCATTACCAAGAGGTGGCAACAGAGCAAATCGATTGCTCCAGAGAGAAACCAAATGGATCCATATGCTGGACACGGTCATACCAAAGGGATTGAACACTAATCTGGACTTTGGACCATTCTACACTAAATAACCCATAAATTGAACATGGACATATATTTTCATCTACCATCCCTATATGCAAGAATATATTCCAGAAGTCCACATGAATCTTCATTCTAGTGGGTACACACTGGTTTCTATCCATTCCAATCAGGCATGAAGGCGATGGTTTTTTATGCATCAAAAAAGTATGCTGACGTGGAGTTTAATGTACATACCTAAGATAATGTTTTATCAGGGAATATAGTGTTAACTTTGTCAGTCAGGGGTTGCAAACTATTAGCATGGGCGATATCTGCGAAACAGTTACATTGTTTTTAAGATTGTATATATTCAATGTGTCCCTTTATTCTTGGGCTGTTATGTGTGGGGATAGTATCGATCACGGCTAAACCACTCGTGGATTTGTAATTGAAAGGCACAGTTGTGCTTCATATGAAGTTTACCTTCATCCGCAAGTTGTCAGATCGTTTGATACCTATCTTAACACATACGCATTATATTGGGACTAACACAGTTTGTGGGTGTTTATGTTTTTCTTCCTGGTTGTAGGTTTCCATGACAGCCGCCTGATGATCAGCCTATATGGTTAGGCTATAGTCATGTAGTCACATGATGACAACAGTGGGAGCGGCTAAGAAAAACACAGTGCAGTGTGTTTACAAGCGGTTGCCATGGAGACACATGGCCAATTGGAAACGAGTGACGTCCCACGCTCACGCTCGCGTCTGAGCGTGATGACGTCAGGGGGTAGATGGAAGATCTGCAGGAGCGGGAAGATGTGAATGTTAATGGGTATATAAGGCTGCATTTAAATGTATGTTGTTAGCGATTTTCTACTTTGGGAACATGTTTGTCCTATATTGGTGATGTTAGCAGAACATTTGACAAAGATGTCATAACGACATCGAAACGTTATGGATGTAATTGCTTTTTAAATCTATGAATTAAAAGTTGTTTTTTACTAAAAAAGACCAGTGAGTGCCTTCTTGCAAACGAGAAATATATATATATATATATATATATATATATATATATATATATATATATATATATATATAATAATAATATATATATATATATATATGAAAGAGAAAGAGGTCACCTGCGTTAAAATCTAGGATATGTGAATTTATTTGTCTTTTCAAGTGAAATGGTTATCAGATATATGGAAAGTTGTCCCAAATATTGGTGTCTCTAGGTACTATGAGTTTGAACAAACCCGGTCTAGCGTGCTGCCTCTATATTGAAACAGAGTACCCCTAACTCTGTAAAAAGTGTATAGAAAGAGAAAAATCAATATGAAAGTAGAGGCGCTCAGCAATACAATATATACTATAGTATAGTATAAGTATATCAAATATTAGTCTTTGTTGGTGAATTTCATCACAGTTGTTTAATCAATTGAGAAATTTCTGCTTACCAGCTGTTACCTCAATCATATGAGGTAAGGAGTGTGCCCAGGTTTAAAGGTGATTCACTGTAATGGAACTTCTATGTCCTGGTGATGTTCCTGGAAACCTGTTGTTAGAATCGGTCCTTCCGTTAGGATTCTTTATAGGAATGAAGATCCTGGACTCACTTTAAGTAGAAGGATGTAGACTGTAATCCGTCTGTTATATCTTTCTTCAATGGTGGTAGGAATACTTGATTCTTTTTGTACTATCCTTTAGGAAGAAGTGCCTTTTGGTGGTGAGAATCCCCGTTCTCTCAGAATGCAGTCAAGATGTTCATAGAAAGAAAACAAAAGCACATAGCATAATATTGTTTTGACACAATAGAAATATTTATTCAATAATAATATGCGCTTACATTAAAAACCCTCAATCAGTATGAGGTAAGTTACAGACATATATACAGCATGAAGGGCCGTGTCCTTGGTTGTAGTAGGAATGGCAGTGGTATAAGGATCCTGGTACTTGATGGTTATACACTCGTCCAAACTTAATCAGATGTACTGTGTGCCGTCACAAACGTTACATGAACAGTATATATAAAGGTGGTAGGGCTAAATAAGTGGGCCCACAATGTTCCCAGATTACACTGATGTAATTTAAGCTGCTGTTTATATGATACGATACAACCTATGGTCTGATGTACAAGAGAATTAAGTGTCTGAGACTTATTTTTAGGAAGCGTATACTTTGCACTAATTTTCTCTCTAAACTCTTATACAGACAGATGAGAAATTACTGTTACAATGTGACCGCTTGAAAGTCCCAATAGGTTGGACTTAATTAGGGCTATTTATCAAACAGCTGTGTTATAACAGAGGAATGAGTGATGTCTGCCCGTTTGGATAACTACGGCAGTTAGTATAGCAGTAAAATATATGAATGTGCCAGGTGGAGTAGTGCAATGTCAATTTAAGATCCTGAGCACATTAAATTCCTGAGCACATTGTAAAACACAAGTTTTATAAAATACTAGCGTTATAAACGTAATAAAATCACATGAAAGAATAAAATGGTAACACGTTTAAAATCATTAGACATCAAATGTTATAGAAAGTAGTTATGCCCTGTCCGCCCACTGTAAGAAACCTTACGCGTTTCGAAGTCTAGCGTGACTTCTTCTTCAGAGGTAAAGTGACCACTGCCATTCCTACTAAAACCAAGGACACGGCCCTTCATGCTGCATATATATATATATATATATATATATATATATATATATATATATATATCCAAAAACAGCAAGCAACAGACCTAGATTTTCAGCAACACAATACAGCCAAACTTATTGACGTTTCAGGGATATATTTCCCCTTCTTCAGAACAATGATTACACACAAGTGCAATGCTTAAATAGTGTAAAAACATATAATAATATCTCCTAATCCCTGTGAAAAAACTGCCAAATAATTACAATATATCCGGTGCCTATTAAGACTACACACTTATTTGAACCGGAAGTACTTATCATGTGCATCTGGTGTTGTGCTTAACAACTATCTCCCTTTAGGCAAATTCACCCAATTGGACCAGGAGTGCATGTCATGTACTTCCAGTTTCGTATAAAAACATTTCCTGGCATGGTTACCCACACAAGTGTTTCATAACATCAAACTCCCACAATTGTGACATCATAACCACACAGTGTGTCTATTATCCTCCATCTATATCACTGTTTATTTTATAAACATGAATACCGGAGGGATTCCTTCCTACTTCCGGGAAGTGTTCAGCTGGAAATTGCATCATATCCGGTTTCACCGGAACCTCCTTGTGACACGCAACATCTGGCAGAGAACATAGCCATACTTCTACAGCAAACATAATGGTTACATTTATAGACATTACAAATACATATGCAATCAAAGGTAAGTGAACACATCAACATACCTATCTTAAGATCACATATCTTTGATGTGGATTGCATATGCATTTGTAATCTCTATATCTTTGATGTGGATTGCATATGCATTTGTAATCTCTATATCCAAAGACCTATACCCCCGAAATATTATTTTATATACTTTATTTTAGAAGCAACCGATTCGATTATGTTTATTGGGTGATTAGCAAACTTACCACTTTTCTTTATGTCTACCTGTACATCACCTGACACCACTAGAATTATATCATAGTATGCTTCCTTCATCTCAAAACTTACCCCCTATTCCCTCAATTTTGACCATTGCATATATATATATATATATATATATATATATATATATATATATATATATATATATATATATATATATGGGTATATAGGTAAGCTATCCAAATACACACTCAGCCTCAGTGTTTGAAGGTATACAGAAAGAAGCAGGCAACATAGGAAATTCAATCAAAGGAAAAAAGGCTTTATTCCAATCCTTGGAAAAACAGCAGGGCCTTAACCCATAACGCTTCGGTCTACACCTAGACCTTTATCAAATGGAGCCCATGTGAGAGATACAGTACCCAGACAGTGACATGATATATATACAAGTGGTGGTACAAATATTTACATAATAGGTGCCAAACCATCCTCTAGTAATCCGCCCGGTTCAGTGTGAGTCTGTAAATGCGGCAAAGACAGCGTGATGATGTCACGCATAACCGGAAGCCAAAACGAGGCTCAGATAGGGAGTCATGGTAACGGTAAACATAGTACCGTGTATCATAGCGCAGAGCGAGGCGGAGTACTAGGGGTGAGAATGCACAAACCAATGTGTAAAACGGAATGGCAATGGGGAACATAAATATACCCAAATCATATGATTAGTGAAAAATAAAAAAGGGAAACAAATAATAAATGCAAAATGAAAAACAAAAAACACAAGTGACATTGAGATGTATATAAAGCAGCACATAGCATATTTAATGTGCAGAAGAATGCTGCTAGGGAACAAGTAGTCAATTAGATAAAATTACAAAACCACTCTATAAAAGGAGTATCAATGGGAGACTACAAGGGTTTATATCAAGACAAAAAATTGCCGTATAAATTAAGACAAATCAAATAGAGATCATAGAAAACATGATCACATCATGAAAATAGAGGACCTGAAAAGGAGGCTACACAAAAGAAACCTAAGAACAATTATGTCATAGGTAGAGGATAGATAGGGGTATTCATTTGTAGCAACACCCAAAGTCAATGGTGGAATTGAGACCTTTAGGGGCAACAGTGTTCAAATTAAAGATCCACCTAGCCTCCAGACATAATAGGGTTAATGCTCTATCCATCCCCACCACGCCGTAAGCGTGGCACATGGTCAATCAAAATGACCTTCAATAAGGACAAAGGATGTCCTGCCTGCACAAAATGTCTCGCAACTGGTTGCTCTGATTCACCCGATTTGATAGCTTGACGAATGGCTGTTTTGTGATTGGTGAGTCTTTCCTTGAAAGCGGTGACTATTTTGCCAATGTAGTATAGATAACATGGACAAATTATTGCATAGATCACATACTCTGATGTACATGTCAATCTGTGATTGATCTTGTATTTCCTATTCGTATGTGGATGATGGAAGGTATTAACAGTCATCATGTGATTACATGTGACGCAATTGCCACATCTGTAGCATCCCAATTTGGCCTTAGGTAGCCAAGTCCGTCGTTCGTAACAATGCACCGGGTCATTCAGGACCAAAAGGTCTCGTAAATTTTTAGATCTTTTATAGACCATCCGTGGTGGTGGGAGGTCATAGAACGGTAGGCTAACATCTTTAGCCACAATTTTCCAGTTGTCCCAGATTGTATTAGATATCTTCTCAGAAAGTGGTGTATATGTGGTCACAAAGTTCATTCGTGGATCTTCTTCTTTAGATTTGTTCCTTGTCATGAGGCTATCACGAGTTTGATGTTCAGCAACCAGGAGTTGTTTTTGAATGAGTTGTGGGGGGTAGCCCCATTGGAGAAATGTTTCTGCCATTTCAGACAACTGTGTTTTCTTATGGTGGTCATCGGTGTTGTTCCGAACTACCCTCAGGAGCTGCGAGGAGCTGACACCGTTTTTTTGAGTGTGAGGGTGGAAGCTGTTGTAGTGTAATATGGAGTTTTTATCAGTATCTTTATGAAATAGGGTGGTGTTTAAAAATCAATACCCATGGAGTCAGTTTTGTAAATCTCTAGATCAAGAAAATGAATTTTCTCTGTGTTCCATTCAATTTTAAATTTAATGGTCGAGTCCAAATCATTGAGGGTGTTAAACCAATTGGTAAGGGATGCTGGAGTGCCCCTCCAAACAAGAAACACGTCGTCTATGTAGCGACGGTAGAATCTGATGGAGTTGTGCTTAGGGTTAAATACATGATATTTTTAAAATTGAGCCATATATAGATTGGCATAAGCAGGTGCCATGCTTGATCCCATGGCGATACCCAGTATTTGCAAAAAAAAATAATTTTCAAAACGAAAAAAAAAAAAAATTCTAAGCACAACCCCAACAGATTCATCAAAGATTCAATAGGTGGGCCTGCATAATGCTCACTGTTGATCAGACACTCTTGGATCATTTTTTTGCCATGGTCATGGGGAATCACGGTGTAAAGACTCACCACATTCATAGTCACTAATAGATCAAGTTGCTTATCTACCTCCAAAGTTTTTAGGAGGGTGATAAGCTCAAAGGAGTCTTTAAGATAGGAATTAGTTGCCTGAACTACAGGCTGAAGAAAAAAAATCAATGTATTCAGACAAAGGCTGCAGCAGAGATCCCCTGGCAGAAACAATAGGTCTGCCAGGGGGGTTGTCTAGAGTTTTATGTATTTTGGGGAGCAGATATAAAATGGGGCAAATAGGTTTGCCCACGGTCAGGAATAACCATGTGTCATCATCAATTATGTTAGCAGTCTGTGCTAAACATAGTAGGTCATCCACATCCTTTTTGAATCCCATAGTGGGATTACCTCTGAGTTTAGTGTAAGTCACTCCATCATATAATTGTCGAAGTGCTTCAGTTCTATATGCCTCATAGTCAAGAATGACTATGGCCCCACCCTTGTCGGCCGGCCTAATGACTATATAGGATCTTGAGAGAGTGTTTTTACAGCCATTCTCTCTTGTTTAGTCAGATTATCCCAGGACTTGTCAGTAGGTGGTGTGGTGGTGGAAATGCTAGAAAGACATGCTTGATGAAACGTCCTGGGATAATCTGACTAAACAAGAGAGAATGGCTGTAAAAACAATCTCTCAAGATCCTAATATAGTACACTAAACTCAGAGGTAATCCCACTATGGGATTCAAAAAGGATGTGGATCACCTATTATGTTTAGCACAGACTGCTAACTTAATTGATGACGACACATGGTTATTCCTGACCGTGGACAAACCTATTTGGCCCATTTTATATCTGCTCCCCAAAATCCATAAAACTCTAGACAACCCCCCTTGCAGACCTATTTTTTCTGTCAGGGGATGTCTGCTGCAGCCTTTGGCTGAATACATTGATTTTTTTCTGCAGCCTGTAGTTCAGGCAACTAATTCCTATCTTAAAGACTCCTTTGAGCTTATCACCCTCCTAAAAACTTTGGAGGTAGATAAGCAACTTGATCTATTAGTGACTATGGATGTGGTGAGTCTTTACACCATGATTCCCCATGACCATGGCAAAAAAATGATCCAAGAGTGTCTGATCAACAGTGAGCATTATGCAGGCCCACCTATTGAATTTTTTATGAATCTGTTGGGGTTGTGCTTAGAATTTTTTTTTTTTCGTTTTGAAAATGATTTTTTTTTTGCAAATACTGGGTACGGCCATGGGATCAAGCATGGCACCTGCTTATGCCAATCTATATATGGCTCAATTTGAAAAATATGTATGTATGTATTTAACCCTAAGCACAACTCCATCAGATTCTACTGTCGCTACATAGACGACGTGTTTCTTGTTTGGAGGGGCACTCCAGCATCCCTTACCAATTGGTTTAACGCCCTCAATGATTTGGACTCAACCATTAAATTTAAAATTGAATGGAACACAGAGAAAATTCCTTTTCTTGATGTAGAGATTTACAAAACTGACTCCATGGGTATTGATTTTTTACACACCACCCTATTTCATAAAAATACTGATAAAAACTCCATATTACACTACAACAGCTTCCACCCTCACACTCAAAAAAACGGTGTCAGCTCCTCGCAGCTCCTGAGGGTAGTTCGGAACAACACCGATGACCACCATAAGAAAACACAGTTGTCTGAAATGGCAGAAAAATTTCTCCAACGGGGTTACCCCCCACAACTCATTGAAAAACAACTCCTGGTTGCTGAACATCAAACCCGTGATAGCCTCATGACAAGGAACAAGACTAAAGAAGAAGATCGACAAATGAACTTTGTGACCACATATACACCACTTTCTGAGAAGATATCTAATACAATCAGAGACAACTGGAAAATTGTGGCTAAAGATGTTAGCCTACCGTTCTATGACGTCCCACCACCATGGATGGTCTATAAAAGGTCTAAAAATTTACGAGATCTCTCCCTACCTTGGTACACACATTATACTGGGGGGTGATTTTAACCTCACTCCTAAGTCTCATTGTGATAGGTTAAGAGGGACACATAGTGGGAAACCTAGAAAGATAGCTAAAACCTCAGAAAAATTTGAAAAGGATACTTTTGCGCTGCTGGGGAACTCCCTGGACGTAGTGGACATATGGAGGCAACTGAACCCTGATGGGAAAGATTATACTTGTGCATCCCGCGCATCACCATCTATGTCCCGCATCGATATGTTTCTAATCTCAAATTCTCTCATTACACATATCATAGACACAAAAATTGGGGAAGTGGCGGTCTCAGACCATGCACCCATAGTGCTTTTCATAGATAAGAACCCGTCGGTTAGCAATAGACGAACGCTTAAATTCCCAAAACACTTACTGTATTCTCAAGAATTCCAAAGCCACCTAACTCACTGTTGGGATGACTACCGGGTAAACAATGCTCAGCATATAAGCTCACCGGAACTATTCTGGGCAACCGCTAAGGCTGTCTTGTCGGGCAACATTGTTGCCTATTTGGCGCGCAGGAAAAAACAAACCAATGAGAAAATTAGGAAACTGAGGGACCGCTTAGCGGAGACTTACTGCACCTATTGCGCGACCCCCTCTAGTCTTAATTACCGCAATTACATTGACACAAAGAAGGAATATGATGCCTTACTGGCCAACCAGGCTTCACAGGCTCTCCTGCGAAACAGGGGTAAATATTATAGATTTGGGGATAAGTCAGGGAAGCTCATGGCAGCATTAGTGAATATGAACACGTCCTCTAAACATGTCCCAGCCCTGAAAAGTCAGGGAAAATTAGTGAGAGATGCTGATTCAATAGCAGAAGCGTTCGCGTCTTATTATACCACTCTATATACCAGTGAGGGCTCCCCAAACACCGAGCTAAAAGATAAGTTTTGGGAAAATATCAACATTCCACAGATCTCAGATTCCCAGCTAGAGAAACTGAATGCCCCCATAGGGGAGGAGGAGATCCAGAGAATGATAATGTCCATGTCGCTGGGCAAAGCCTCAGGCCCGGACGGATTGCCGATAGAATTCTATCGGCTCCTAAAGGATCAGGTCTCCACGACATTGGCGAGTTTATATGCTACTTACTTCGAGGGGGAGAAAGCACCGGTACCGGAATTCTCCGTGGCATATATCACTCTCATACCCAAGCCGGGGAAGGACAGCGTTCTACCAGAGTCCTACCGGCCAATCTCTTTACTAAACTCTGATTACAAGATATTAACTAAACTATTGGCAGAAAGACTAAAATTTATACTACCTGACATTATCCACATGGATCAAACGGGATTCATGTATGCAAGATCGTCAGTGGTCAATGTTTGCAGGGTTCTACAGGTCATCCAACACTTTTGGACCAAAAGAAAGGGTGACGTAGTGAGAGATGACACAGAGGACTTCCGGCTGTCACTTGACGCAGAGAAGGCCTTCGACCGAGTGGAGTGGGATCATCTTTTCTACACCTTGGCTAAGGCTCACTTCTCTGGCCCCTTTCTAACTTTTATTAAAAATTTGTATCGAGCCCCCTTTGCTAATATACTAGTCAACAATATATTTGCAGCAAACATCTATTTACATAGAGGAACCCGACAGGGTTGTCCCTTATCACCCCTCCTCTTTAACATTGCCCTCGAACCGCTGGCTATCAAGTTAAAACAGGTCTTTCCTGGCATAGATTTGGCAGGACACCCACAGCATCTGGCGCTATATGCGGATGACATGTTCTTGTTTGTACAAAACCCCCATACGTATATACCGCATATACTAGAAACCCTCACTGACTTTGGCCTGTTCTCAGGTTATAAAGTCAATATGCATAAATCTGAGATCCTGTGGCTTCTCAGAAAAGTTGACGCAGGTGGGGAATTCCCATTCTCGGTGGCTAAATATGATATCACATATCTTGGCATTAAGATTTCTGCAAACCCAAACAAGCTATACGCTAATAATTTGACATCTGTATGCACAAAACTGCAGGCGCAGATGAATAGCTGGAGATCGCTTCCTTTGTCACTCTCAGGTAGGATCAATCTCCTTAAAATGGTGATACTCCCCCTTCTTTATCCGCTTCTTATGCTCCCTCTACTTTTAAGCAAAGCAGATGTCAAAATGTTAAACTCAGCGGCGACCCGCTTCATTTGGAAGGGGGTAAGCCACGAATCTCGAGGGAAAAATTGAGCATGGGTTTTCTTAATGGGGGTCTGGCTTTGCCAGACTTCAGGCTGTATAATTGGGCGGCCCTAATATGCCTAGTACTAGACTGACAGGTGGGAACTCATCACTTTTGTCAACCCTCCCTGGAACAGGCGGTTCTGGGGGACGTTTCCCTAGCATACCTACTGCATATCTCAAATATGAGATCTGTGAGGGCTTTGGGCCTTAATATGTTATTCAGCGAACCATTAAAGGCTTGGCATCAGGCTCACAAGTTTCTGAAGAAATCCTGTCATGTTTCAAGCTACCTGCCTATTGTCAAAAACCCGGACTTCCCGGCGGGTTCGGAAACTCAGCCCTTTATGGTCTGGGAGCAGAAAGGACTGAGATCACTTAAACAATTATTAGCCCCGCTTACAAGAGAGGTAAAACAATTTGGGGCCTTACAGAGAGAGTGTGGGATACCGAGAACGCACTTCTTTGCCTTCCTACAGGTACGCCACTATATTAATACTCTAATTCGGAGCGCACCTGAATTTTGGGAGGGTTCACCCTTCCGCATTACGCAAACATTGTACAAAATGGGTAAGTTCTCCTTATCGGAAATCTATCAGACACTCATACAGCAAAGAGCACAGAGCACAAGGGACTCAGTGCAAGCAGGGTGGGCATGAGAGAAGAGGGCATTACTTGGGAAGACATAAGAAGAGGTCTCGAAAGAACTAAATCAGCCACGTTGTCCGCCATGTACAGGGAATCCCAGATACGTTTCCTCCAAAGGGCCTATCTCACACCAAGAACACTAGCCAAATGGGTGCCTATGTGCCCTAATAAATGCGTGAGATGTGCAGTAGAGGCCCCTACTCTCTTACATTATATGTGGGAATGTCCAGCAGTCAGGTAATACTGGAGTAAAATACAATATTGGATTAATAAGTCCTTACACATACACCTCACGCTCCGTCCAGAAACTATCCTTTTTTTACACTGGGAAACACAACACAGACAACAGGACGCAGTATTGAGTCTAGTAATATTGTTAGCTAGAAAATGTATCTTAAAAAACTGGACGATAAGGAAGAGCCCTTCCTTTGCGGGCTTTAGGACCCTACTTAGAACACAGATATTTACGGAACAAATGGATGTTAGGATGGATGTTCAGAACAGGCTGGGTCTATTCTTGCGTAAATGGCGCAGACTCATACTTACATTTGAATTAGAGATTCAAAGATTGATTCTGACCCCATTTAAAGACTCAGTTCTTTTTACCGAGGCGGAACTGAGAGGGGAGTTGGCACATTTATTTTAAATGACAATTACCCCGTATGTGGAATGACTCCCCCTCCTCTCTCCCCCTTTCCTCCCTCCCATCCTCCCCCTCCCCCCTTTTTTTTTTTTTTTTACCACCGCTGGGCCTCAAGAGTAACAACACTGGAATTAGAGGTTTATTAATGTTGTTAGTTAGGTTTGGTTAAATATAGGTTTAGTCTTAATTGTGATAAAGATAATGGAAAAAGATTATGTCGGGGAAGTGTAATCACACAGACCAGAAAGATATCAAGTAAGATAGAAACAAAGTGTGGACAAAGGAAGAAAATACCTTGCACTCAACAATTTGACATTACTTTGGGTTATCTTGTGTATAATTTATGAGCTGCACTGTAAATTGTATCAAATGACATGATGACCTCACAAACTGTAATAATTGGAATGTGTGTATTGCTTTGCCGGACAACAATAAAAAGATATTTAAAAAAAAAAAAAAAAAATATTTACGAGACCTTTTGGTCCTGAATGACCCGGTGCATTGTTACAAATGACGGACTTGGCTACCTAAGGCCAAATTGGGATGCTACAGATGTGGCAATTGCGTCACATGTAATCACATGATGACTGCTAATACCTTCCATCATCCACATACGAATAGGAAATACAAGATCAATCACAGATTGACATGTACATCAGAGTATGTGATCTATGCAATCATTTGTCCATGTTCTCTGTACTACATTGGCAAAACAGTCACTGCCTTCAAGGAAAGACTAGCCAATCACAAAACAGCCATTCGTCAAGCTATCAAATCGGGTGAATCAGAGCAACCAGTTGCGAGACATTTTGTGCAGGCAGGACATCCTTTGTCCTCATTGAAGGTAATTTTGATTGACCATGTGCCACGCTTACGGCGTGGTGGGGATAGAGCATTAACCCTATTACGTCTGGAGGCTAGGTGGATCTTTAATTTGAACACTGTTGCCCCTAAAGGTCTCAATTCCACCATTGACTTTGGGTGTTGCTGCAAATTAATACCCCTATCAATCCTCTACCTATGATATAATTGTTCTTAAGTTTCTTTTGTGTAGCCTCCTTTGCAGGTCCTCTAATTTCATGATGTGATCATGTTTTCTATGATCTCTATTTGATTTGTCTAAATGTATATGGCAATTTTTTGTCTTGATATAAACCCTTGTATTCTCCCAGTGATACTCCTTACATATAGAGTGGTTTTGTAATTTTATACATCTAATTGACTACTTGTTCCCCAGCAGCATCCTTCTGCACATGAAATATGCTATGTGCTGCTTTATATACATCTCAATGTCACTTGTGTTTTTTTTTTTCATTTTGCATTTATTATTTGTTTCCCTTTTTTATTTTTCACTAATCATATGATTTGGGTATATTTATGTTCCCCATTGCCATTCCGTTTTACACATTGGTTTGTGCCTTCTCACCCCTAGTACTCCACCTCGCTCTGCGCTATGATACACGGTACTATGTTTACCGTTACCATGACTCCCTATCTGAGCCTCGTTTTGTCTTCCGGTTACGCGTGACGTCATCACACTGTCTTTGCCGCATTTTCAGACTCACACTGAACTGGGCGGATCATTAGAGGATGGTTTGGCACCTATTATGTAAATATTTGTATCACCACTTGTATATATATCATGTCACTGTCTGGGTACTGTATCTCTCACATGGGCTCCATTTCACAAAGGTCTAGGTGTAGACCGAAACGTTATGGGTTAAGGCCCTGCTGTTTTTCCAAGGATTGGAATAAAGCCTTTTCTCCTTTGATTGAATTTCCTGTGTTGCCTGCTTCTTTACGGATACCTTCAAACACTGAGGCTGAGTGTGTATTTGGATAGCTTACCTACATGCAATACTCCTACTTGCAGTGCACCGGGTAGTTGCTACAGTAGTGTGTGCCACTTTTTCTGCATCTGTATATATATATATATATATATATATATATATATATATATATATATATATATATATATATATATATATACTAAATTCTAGTATTTCCCTTAGTTTTCCTGATTTAGTTTGATTTATATTCTAGATGGTCCGCAAACAACCACTGGTTATGATACGGGAACAATTAATATACCTATTTTAAGCCTCACGTAGGGAATACCTATCTATACTTATTTTGAAAATGTGAGGTCAGATTTATGTTCTACCTAGCCACTCAGAGAGCATTGCAATGTTAGACTTCTTTATAGTTTACTATTCCGAAGTTATACCAATATTTGCTGATATTATATAATTGTTGCTCTTAAAAATGATATCCTAACATAATATGTAAAACAACAATCTTGTTCATTAGTGTACATAGTTTATCACTGTATAAGAGCCTACATATGTGTAATTTTGTATTGTGTTGTTTTCAACCTCAATAAAAATATACATTAAAAAAAATTACTTGATTTAGTGGCTGGGACCAGTATTGTATGGAGTATGTACCTTCTAGGATAAGCAGTTTTGAAGAGTTTTCTGTATGAAAGTCAGGATTCAAAACCAAATGTACGGTCCAGAATCAGGTATTAAAGCAGGAGGACACATCAATAGTGTAGGTCTGTTAGGTTAACCTAAGAGTTGCTGAGAAGGAATACACTTGAAGATATTTATCACTCTCTTACATATACCTCTGCTAGTAAACCTGCAGTGGAACAGGTTGGTTAAAGAGAAGGTAGGAAAAAGGGTTAGTAAGGGTTTCAAGGAGAAAACAAAGCCATAGCCAGAAAGAAGTCAAGTTCACCAAGGACTTCCTACCACCAGAAGTGCAAGCAGTAAGCAGAGTCAGGAGGGCCAAGGTCAGCAACAAATAGACAGTCTGTTAGACAGCAATCCAAATCAGAGGGATAAGGAAGGGTCAAAGTCCAAACCAAGATCAAGTTAGAATCAGTCCAGGAATATGCCATACCAGATGGAGCAGGCAAATATGAAATGGAAAACCAAAGGTTGAGGAGCCAGAAGACAACAAGTAGCACATGGAAGGTAACAAGTAGTGGAGGCAAAGGAACCAGGAACACAAGGATGTGTAACTGGGAGTTGGGGAAACTAATGACATGTCACTAGAGTAACCATGCAGAGAGGGAAGGGCTGTAGAGGCCTTTATAGGGCTTTGAGTTAAATCATCATAATGTGCAGGGATGCCATTTGATTGGGTGCTATATTTTGAAACACAAGCTAACCTATCAGTGATTTCTTTAAGTATTAGTGTTGTTCTGCATGTGCGGGTATGGTTTAGTGTGCTTGTAAATGTTGGAGAAGGAATGAGAGAAGGCAATAGCAAGGCCAAAACAGGATTTAGCTCTCATAGAACATCAGAGGATAGCTCGCTCGAAGACAGTGCACCTGATCTTAAAAAGAAGAAAACAGAGGCGCCAAAATGGCCTAGTACCATCACAATAGCTGGTAATTTGATATAAAACAAATTGCTACTCACAAATGTGATGCACCCAATGGTGCTAATGAAGCAGACTTGAACTTCTCAGTAGTCCATCTCACTGGATGCAGGCAAACAGCTGCATGCTGCAAAGTGCTTCCAAATCACTCCCAAGCGGTACCTATATAGGGATAGAAACGAACCACCATGGCCCAGTACAGCTTTAAGTGAGCATAAAATAACATTCAAGGTCCTACTTACAGCATTGAAAGCACCTCCAGGTGCAACACAGGTGGACTAGGACTTCTCAGCCACCCAGCAGATTGACCTCCAAAGCCAAACAGGTTTCACTCCAATTGCAGGGTAAAAGGTAACAAGATCCAAGCAACAGCAAGTGTTTGTAGTAAAAAAATTTTTATTTAAAAGCAACTCGTTTCTCAGCCTACAAAGCGCTGTTTCCTCAGGCTATTCCAAAACATAAATGAAAATACACTTGCAATATATCTGACCAAGTCAGCTATGATAGGTCAACTGTTAATTAACAACACCTGAATATTCTATACTCTGAGCAGCATGGCTACCATGGTAACATTAATCACCAAACCACACATGTATATATAATCATGAAAAAGTTTATACATAATAACCCAAATCAACCTACTTGCAGTATTAAACATCTACTCATAAAAATCAGACAATATTGAAAAATATATAAACAAACACATATATAAAACATATATACAATGTATCATAAAATTGATATGAATACGGATCATAAACCTAAGTGAGAATTTTGGCATATGTTGCAATATAAACTAATAATAAAGTGCTCATGTGCCCTTAAGTTCGTAACCCATATGTGGACCTCCTAAGTGTATATCATGAACCAAACCTGCCGTTTAAACTTCGGGTTTGACGATCAGGCCTTCCTCAGAAACCATAATCCCTCATTGTACCGAAGGCAAGGTATGAAGAGATTGACCAATCATGGTCTGTTTCTCATGTGTGTGGCATGTCTGGGTATGGCCGCACTGAACAACAAATACGTCAATGCAAGACTCTGCACCCCTACATTACCTCCACAGTTGCTAGGAGATCAGGAATCCAGTAAACATAGAGCGCAGATGACAATGATGATCCAATAGTGAATTGTAGTAGTGTGCAGTATAAGGGGAAATGTGAGAAACCTGTGGCATTAATGGATGTAGACATTTATAACAGTGCGCCTGAAGTTGTTAGCATGGTGGGAACTGCTAAAGGGTTTAATGTGGTCCTGTGTAACAAGCCAGCACTGCACTCAAACTTACCATGTCTTGAGTTGTTAGAAAGGGAGCCCAATGAGCACACTGGTGAGTAGAGTGCTGAGAAGGTCTGGGTGCTGCTCCAAAGTTTAAAATTTAGAAAGTCAGTCCATATAACATATCTCAGCAGGATGGGAAAAAAAAGAGAGTGCAGACCAGAAACTTTGCCAAGTGTGTTATTGGGAAGACACCCTGGAGAATGCACAAAAGCAAGCAGTAAAAGTTAATATTAGGGTTTCAAAATCATAGAAAAAAAAAAGCAAAAGTTATCTGATTTGGAAAATATGCACAAAGCTTTCCATAACAAATCAAAAGTATAGGGCATGCTATATATGTATCAGACGTGTTAAAATACTGAAAATAAAAATGAAATATCCACAGAAGTCTCCACACTGAATTTTTTTAAATAAATAAAATCCACGTTTATTTCAAAGATATCTTAAAAAAAAACACATATAATCACATATGAGAATGGAAAAATGTTCCCAGCCAAAAGCACGTCTGACTGGTTTCGGTCCCAGAGACCGTAATCATAGACATACAAAGAAGAACAGGTGTGTGCATTTTAAAGGTAGAAACAACAATGTGATTGGATAAAACCAATGTCAAATAAATTGATGAAATTTAAAGGTACAAATACATGATTGGTTAAAGAGAGTTGAGATCACAATGGGAAAACAGATTTAACAGTTACAGGACCCGCATTTTACCTATGTATAATGGTGTGGTAAATGAACTTTAGCATGTGTATTAAACTAGAATGAAATAAACATTACATATAACAATCATTTTATCCACACTAATAGATATACAGGGAGTGCAGAATTATTAGGCAAGTTGTATTTTTGAGGATTAATTTTAATATAAATGTAACCAAATATACATGCTGTAGATAAATCGCAACTCCTCTTAAATGAAATATATTGTATAGACTATACAAATACATTTTGGCAACAACCTAGTGTTGTATAAGTAATTGTGTGTGCTAAAAAGCACATCTAGTAAATACAGGGAGTGCAGAATTATTAGGCAAGTTGTATTTTTGAGGATTAATTTTATTATTAAACAACAACCATGTTCTCAATGAACCCAAAAAACTCATTAATATCAAAGCTGAATAGTTTTGGAAGTAGTTTTTAGTTTGTTTTTTTTAGCTATTTTAGGGGGATATCTGTGTGTGCAGGTGACTATTACTGTGCATAATTATTAGGCAATTTAACAAAAAACAAATATATACCCATTTCAATTATTATTTTTACCAGTGAAACCAATATAACATCTCAACATTCACAAATATACATTTCTGACATTCAAAAACAAAACAAAAACAAATCAGTGACCAATATAGCCACCTTTCTTTGCAAGGACACTCAAAAGCCTTCCATCCATGGATTCTGTCAGTGTTTTGATCTGTTCACCATCAACATTGCGTGCAGCAGCAACCACAGCCTCCCAGACACTGTTCAGAGAGGTGTACTGTTTTCCCTCCTTGTAAATCTCACATTTGATGATGGACCACAGGTTCTCAATGGGGTTCAGATCAGGTGAACAAGGAGGCCATGTCATTAGATTTTCTTCTTTTATACCCTTTCTTGCCAGCCACGCTGTGGAGTACTTGGACGCGTGTGATGGAGCATTGTCCTGCATGAAAATCAAGTTTTTCATGAAGGATGCAGACTTCTTCCTGTACCACTGCTTGAAGAAGGTGTCTTCCAGAAACTGGCAGTAGGACTGGGAGTTGAGCTTGACTCCATCCTCAACCCGAAAAGGCCCCACAAGCTCATCTTTGATGATACCAGCCCAAACCAGTACTCCACCTCCACCTTGCTGGCGTCTGAGTCGGACTGGAGCTCTCTGCCCTTTACCAATCCAGCCACGGGCCCATCCATCTGGCCCATCAAGACTCACCTCATTGCATCAGTCCATAAAACCTTAGAAAAATCAGTCTTGAGATATTTCTTGGCCCAGTCTTGACGTTTCAGCTTGTGTGTCTTGTTCAGTGGTGGTCGTCTTTCAGCCTTTCTTACCTTGGCCATGTCTCTGAGTATTGCACACCTTGTGCTTTTGGGCACTCCAGTGATGTTGCAGCTCTGAAATATGGCCAAACTGGTGGCAAGTGGCATCTTGGCAGCTGCACGCTTGACTTTTCTCAGTTCATGGGCAGTTATTTTGCGCCTTGGTTTTTCCACACGCTTCTTGCGACCCTGTTGACTATTTTGAATGAAACGCTTGATTGTTCGATGATCACGCTTCAGAAGCTTTGCAATTTTAAGAGTGCTGCATCCCTCTGCAAGATATCTCACTATTTTTGACTTTTCTGAGCCTGTCAAGTCCTTCTTTTGACCCATTTTGCCAAAGGAAAGGAAGTTGCCTAATAATTATGCACACCTGAAATAGGGTGTTGATGTCATTAGACCACATCCCTTCTCATTACAGAGATGCACATCACCTAATATGCTTAATTGGTAGTAGGCTTTCGAGCCTATACAGCTTGGAGTAAGACAACATGCATAAAGAGGATGATGTGGTCAAAATACTCATTTGCCTAATAATTCTGCACTCCCTGTATTGAGTGCTATAAGGGGACAGTGAAACATACAATATATTAAATATAAAATGTTGCATTAAGTCAGAGTATAATCAATAAACATAAGTATATATGTATAGCAAATCAATGAAGTTAGTACCATCATAAGGTCAAACTATATAAAAACTTCACATCAGGTAAATACACATACAATATGCAGTGAACTTACAATAGAATACAGGGAGTGCAGAATTATTAGGCAAATGAGTATTTTGACCACATCATCCTCTTTATGCATGTTGTCTTACTCCAAGCTGTGGGGCCTTTTCGGGTTGAGGATGGAGTCAAGCTCAACTCCCAGTCCTACTGCCAGTTTCTGGAAGACACCTTCTTCAAGCAGTGGTACAGGAAGAAGTCTGCATCCTTCAAGAAAAACATGATTTTCATGCAGGACAATGCTCCATCACACGCGTCCAAGTACTCCACAGCGTGGCTGGCAAGAAAGGGTATAAAAGAAGAAAATCTAATGCCATGGCCTCCTTGTTCACCTGATCTGAACCCCATTGAGAACCTGTGGTCCATCATCAAATGTGAGATTTACAAGGAGGGAAAACAGTACACCTCTCTGAACAGTGTCTGGGAGGCTGTGGTTGCTGCTGCACGCAATGTTGATGGTGAACAGATCAAAACACTGACAGAATCCATGGATGGAAGGCTTTTGAGTGTCCTTGCAAAGAAAGGTGGCTATATTGGTCACTGATTTGTTTTTGTTTTGTTTTTGAATGTCAGAAATGTATATTTGTGAATGTTGAGATGTTATATTGGTTTCACTGGTAAAAATAAATAATTGAAATGGGTATATTTTTGTTTTTTGTTAAGTTGCCTAATAATTATGCACAGTAATAGTCACCTGCACACACAGATATCCCCCTAAAATAGCTATAACTAAAAACAAACTAAAAACTACTTCCAAAACTATTCAGCTTTGATATTAATGAGTTTTTTGGGTTCATTGAGAACATGGTTGTTGTTCAATAATAAAATTAATCCTCAAAAACAACTTGCCTAATAATTCTGCACTCCCTGTATATTAAACAAAATCAATACACATAAGTGAACCTAAGTGATGATAATAGTAATTGGTGCCAAGAGAATATATGTAAAGCAAGAGAGAAAATACTAATGAACAGGAAAGCTGGCTCAATGTTGCCAGTAGTTAATAATATCGTATTCCGAATTGAAATCCACTGGAACCAAGCTCTTTAGCTTAAAGATCCAGTAGATTTCCTGACGACACAGTAATGACAATTTGTCTCCCCCTCTAGCTGTTTTTTTTAATCTGTTCAATAGCTCTCCAACTCAAAGTGCTCACATCTTGGTTATGAACTTTCAGAAAATGTCTGGATAGAGCATAACAGGGTCTTTCACTTGATATGTATGAGAGGTGTTCTCTATCTCTAATATGAGTGCCTACATCCCTAGTAGTCCTACCTACATAGTATCTGTGGCATTGTGTACATTCATTCAAATAGATAATAAAAGTGCTGTTGCAATTGATACAGCCATTCGTGTCTATGATTTCTCCCGTGTGAAAAACAGTAAACATTTTTCCAACATGGCTATAATCACATGAAGTGCATACATGTCTTCCACATTTGTAGGTACCATGACAGCATAGCAATGAGTTCTGGGATGTACCATCCTTGAGCATACTTGGAGACAAGATATTGCCCAAAGTGGCACTCCTTTTAGCTATGAACATACAACCATTCTTGATTGTATGTCTAAGTTTCTTGTCTCCCATAAGAATGGGTACATTTTTGTTCACAATTTTACAAACTTGATCGTACTAATTTGAGTATGAGGTAATGAACTTTGGTTTCCCTTGTCTCACTTGGTGAGCCTGTCCTTTTGGCTTGCAATTAGTCTAGAGGGAACTTCTGTCCAGTTTATTGATCGTGTTAAAAGCATTGTACAAATTTGGCCCGCATAGCAGACCCACGTCTCTGGGGGTAGTAACGTCTCTGGAACATAAAAAAATTGTGTTCCAACAAGAATTTGACTGCCAGAACCACAAATTCCTTCATCTCAGATGTTATATACGTATACAGATCTAAGAAGAATTCCACAGCTCTGAGACCAAATTATGGGTAATAGAGGAGTACTGTGATACAACATCAATTGTTAGCCAACTGTACTCCTCTTCCCACACAACTTCCTCCATCTGGCTCAGTGCATAGGTAGTATCCCTAATGTAGCTTGGTAGCATGGGGACCAAAGGCTGTAAAAAATGGTCAACCCATTTGGATAATGGTTCCAATTGAGATCCAATTCCAGCCACAATAAGTCTACCCTTTACATTGATCAGACTCTTATGCACCTTAGGGAGGTGGTGGAAGATGGGGACAATAGGATTTGATACCAATAGCAATTTAGCTGTCTTGTAACTCATCAACCCATCCTCCACCACCTCATCAATAAGATGCTTTAACTGAACACCAAACCTCACAGTGGGATCCCTCGAAAGAGGAAGATAAGTAATAGAGTCTTCACGCTGACGATATGCTTCAGCTAAATATCTGTCTCTGTCCATGACCACGACACTGCCGTCCTTATATGACTGTTTAATGACAATTTGATCATTGTTCTGGAGGCCAGTAAGAGCTGCCTATTCCTTTACAGTCAGATTATAGGGACCAGTTCATGGACAGGTCAGTTAAATCCTCAACCACCCTCTGATGGAATACTTCTAGGTACTTACCCCTAACTTGCAGTGGGTAGAAAGAGGATTTAGATTTTAGAGTATTTATAGTCATACTTAACCAACATTCATCAATACCCCTACCTTCAAGATGGAGACCCTCTAGAGAAACCAAAGCACAGGTTTCACTAAAGTCAAGGCTATTACATGTATCAGGTCTCTGTGATAGTGTATCCAAATCGCCAGCAGAATTTGAATTTGTATTGTGAAAATATTTACGTAGAGTTAGATCTCGCACAAGTTTGTTCACATTGAGGATAGTCTGAAATAAATCAAAGCTCCTCGATGGAACATAACCAAGACCATAACTAAGAACTCTATGCTCAATTTCAGTTAGATTATGAGTAGAAATATTAATCACCATCTCTACTGGTATTTTTTTTGTTTTTGGTTCTTCACCCTCTGTGGATACCTGGGTTGTTATTTGGAACTCACCCTTACATTCTGGGTAGGTATCTCTAGGGACCCCCCCCCCCCGAATTGCCTGTGAACCTCATGAAAAACCAGAGGGTTGGAATATTGGTTCTTATCTTTTTGACTCAGTGTAGGTTTTGGGCCATGCACCCTGACCCTGACCCTGAGGACCCTTCAGAATACCTTTGTTGGCCCATGGTGTCATAGTATATGGCATAGATGTTTGTGTTTGATTTATCAATGTGGAAAACTGTTCATCACCGGATGTGCTCTCAAAGCTGGAAGCAAATCTGTCCTCATCAGAGGCATCCACCTCTGAATCAGAGAATGTAACTCTCTTTGTGGGCTCATGCATTATGATCTGTGTTAATTGTTTTTTATTTTTGTTATAGTGACGTCTCTTATTCTTATTCTGCTTATGGGTATTGTTAACATTAGTAGATTGGTCCTGCACATTTGAGTAAGACCATGATTTATGCCTTTGGCGGCGACGCCAGGGATATACTATGCCTAGTGAATAATCCTTTTGGTCTCTCAAAAACTTTGCATGTTTTGTTTGAATAACCAGTTTCTTAGATTGTTCAATAGTTTGCTTAAATATAATATCAAACCTAGTGTATACATCATTAGGTTTGATCACTGGTTAAATATTTTAACCAACAACTTGTAATACCTGATAGAGAATTATTAATGGTGCAAGGCCAAGTGTAACAAAATGTATTGTGCACTTGTATTCCTTACAATAATTACACATATAGGTGCTCACGCCCCCAAGTGTGGTCTTACACTTATGCACACTTCTCTGATACACAAGATTATCCCACTGCAAATACTTCTATGCTATGCTTAAGGAAGGCAGCATACTGTAATAACCCATCTGACTACCGCAGAACCAGGTGAGGAGTTTGGAGGAACTCAGGTACATATCCATCACTAATCACTGTATTGTGGATCCACACTGGCTCTCCAGGTAGGCCTGCTGGCCCCACGCCTGATTTACCATGTCCCAGGGCTCCAAAAGCCAGATAGCCCTCCTTAAACCTGTCCTCTCACCTTAACCTTATTTTGTGTTCATCTAAACACATTCCTTAACTTGAAAAACACCCAAAGGAGGGTCCATCTTGGAGCTCCAAGCTTAACTCCTTTTTAAAAATCCTGGACACCTCCTTAACCGCTGCTGAAGACGGCATGCCTTCTCCACTTAAGACCTCGCCAAAGACTGAGGCAATACAACATATGGATGGCTCTGCTCCCCTTATTGAAGCAGACCTTAGATCTTTACCAACTAAGATTGACTTTAAAGCATTTCCCTCACAGGTCAGTCAGCTAAACAAGAAAGATATTTCTGAACTCGGTAGCAGAATTAAACACTTGGAAGAAGGTGCCAAGTCTCTCGCTGCTGATACTGATCCGCTGTCTTTCAGGTTAAACACCAGGAGTCCATCATTGAACAACTGCAACTGAGGGCACAGGCAAAACCTTTGCTTTAGAGGGATACCGGAAAGTTTCCTCCTCCAACAATTTGTGGTCTGAAAGCAGGAGCATACAGATAGTAAGGGTACATATAGCCCTTCACTCTAAAACAAAGAGCTAGGCTCCACCTAGAGAGGTCATAATCAAGCTATAACAGATTTCTGACAAGAGGATCTCCTGAGAGAATCAAGATTTTACCATTAATAGTAATATTATCCAGCTATTTCTGGATATTAGCACTCATACATTGGCCAGAATTGGGGAAGCTAAACATCTCACTAGCCACCTTTGTGGCCTTGGCATCCTCTACAGATGGGGATACCCCTTCTGCTTGAGGTTCACCAAGGACAACAAAGTAGCTATATAAAGATCTCCCCAGGACATTGACAACTTATGCTCCCAACTCAACATCCAGCAACCCTCTCTCCCATCTCTCAATGGCAATTCATGCATACAGCAGGGGACAAAGAGGCCTCCTCCAATACTGAAGAGGCAACCATGGTCAAAATTGACCAGAAATAAGAACAAATCCTCTCCCCTAGAAAAAGGCCATAGCTGCTGACAAGCAACCCTGACCTGAGTGTCCTGTACTCACTCCTGTAAGATCTCCTACCTGTGGACACTTTTGATTCATATTGGCCTAGGGCTCTATATTCCTGTATTTTTCCATGACACTTCCAAACTGCCCATTCTCTTTGGTCCATATCCTATATCTCATATTTCAATATGAAACAATTCCCTTATTGATGTCAGACCCAGTTTCCATGTTTATTACAACCTGGGAGGAGACATACTCTGAGCATTTCCCCCCAACCTTTTCAACACCATTTTAGGTTCTTAATTAATGTGTTTGCTAATCTGTTATGTAATGTTAAAAGTATTTTCACTTGTTTTGTTTATTAATATTATGTGCATTCCAGACAGTGTGACTACAGAGAAATGGACTCTAGTTTCTTCCAGATTTCATACCTTCTGTTTTCTTCCCTCTATCTTCTGCTTTAGACCAGTTGGCAGACATCTCTACTGCTTTTGAACCCAGTAGGACCTTGTACTCTTACTAGAACTACCTTACTTTGAACCAGTAAGGCAGATCGGCATACCACATATACACTTACCTCATAACCAGACACCCACAGATTACCCACAAGTTAATCCAACATTATGGTGCACTAGATTTCTCCTAGAATGATAAGGGGCTGAATTTCCCAACAAAATGTTCCTTTGCCTCAAACTGGTTCAGAAAAAGCCAAGGTGACATAATTCTAACACAATCATTTTCTGCTGGCTTTTTCAGCTCAAATATGCTGAAGAAGAATTGGGTATACATCCTCATCCATTACAGGATCCCATACTAACTTTTGCATAAATGTATAGATTATTCTTACTGGCTTGCTTTCTAATAGACCTGTAACTAATGCAAACATATATGCCTCAAATATCGGTAAGGCACCTTGTCTCACAAAGGTTCTTAATAGGTTACAGGAAGTTCAGTTGGGGTTTCTAATTTTGAAGGGTGATTTTAATATTGATATGGGCCCTTACTTGGACTTGTGGATAGACTTTTTTTGTGGACAAAATGTCAGAGAACCAAGAAACCAGACAGAGACAGAAAGTGCAGGTTTAGAAAATAAATAAAGTTTATTTAAAGGGAAAGTAAAGTCAAAATTAAATGATTTGGATAGAGCATGCAATTGTAAACAACTTTTCAATTCACATCTGTTATCAAATTTGCTTAATTACCTTGGTATCTTTTATTGAGCAGTAAAACTAGGTAGGCTCATAATAGCTCATAATACGTATTTAGTATGTCAGAAGTGTTTTACAAGGGGGGGGGGGCGGAGCTAGCTGGCTTCCAGAGCAGACGTGTGTGACCAGAGCTCCCGACATTATTACGCATAAATGAGATAAAAAACGATATTACTACCTACAAAATTGAACTAGTCCACCCATATAACTAAGTGACCAGTCAGGCTCTCATTGAACTGCCAGCGGAAGCCAAGAGTAGTGGAACTCCAGTCTTGGACCCTTAGGCCATGATTGTACAGGCAGCTGGGACTCCCTACCGCAACTGATTCCTCACCTCACCCTGCTAATACTCTGCAATATGAAGGATCTATATAGTGCAGCACAAGTCTTGCTGAAAGATTTTGAAACCGCAATGCTGGCCAGGTTTGATACCCTATTACTGAAAATGCGCGCTGTTGGAGTTCGTGACTCTGTGGCTGCGGTAGTGGCGGTGGGGGAGACGGGCCCTGTCAGAGTCGCATGTAGAGATACGCAGCCTAACCTGTATCCACTGCCTGGAGAGGACAGATTTACCCAGCCCATGCTAACTTGCGCTGAGAAACTGTTGCGCTTCACGAGTGAGGGGAGTTTGCTGGACAGACACATGGCTGGGTCTCCTGGACATGGGTTATTGCTTGATGATGGCGGTACCTGCTCCTGTCACCTCAGAGACCGCAATGTGCTGTGGGCTTGCAGAAAAAAAATTTGGCGCTGCCCTTCACTGGAATTCAGTGCAGGTCAGCCATCTTTGGTCTTGCCCAGGCTCGTGTTCAGGAGGCTAGCTGAGTTTGAAACTGCCCCAACGAGTTGTGTGGAGTCTGCTCGCGCAGCTTTATCACCGGCCTGTAGGACAGGAGTAGGCTGAAGAGAAACACTGGATGCTGATTTGAGTTACAGGACATTGACGTTTTGCTGATGTGATGTCTGGTGACTTTAATCTTACAGTTTATTAAGAGTCTAGTTTCTGAACGGTATATACTGTTTTCATGAAGCCCTTGGGCTGATCTAGCACAGCTCCCTGTATGCTGAATAGCTTGACAAAGACTATATGTGGAACTGAATGTTAAGTGAGCGCTACCCATGCAATATCACTTCAGTGTTAATTTAAGATGATAAATAAATATTCTAAGTACGGTCCTTGATATTTTGGCTCATTATGTATCTGTAGTGTTTCAGTCTGGTTAACTATATCCTGTGAATAGATATTCACTAAATTTAACATTCCTAGAGCCCTTATTATATATCTCGTGGGACTCTTTTCCATATACATATGTATTGAGTCAGCCCCTTTAAAATTATGGTGGTCCCTACTGATAATGTAATTTAGTTTTCATGGCTTATCCAAGGAAGGGGACTTTATTACCAACCCTGAAGCCGCCCCCCCCCCCCCTGACTGTGAGGTAATGGATAAATAGTTTATCCTCCACACTCCCTATTTGACAGAGTTATGTAGTCTCTGTCCTGTTCGTGGAGCCTCTGGTATAGTTTTTACCTGCATGTGTGTAAGAATGGCTCTCCGGATCTTATTACTGAAAGATGTATTATCTGTATTATTCTGTGTATCAAAGTCTGCAAACTGGCTATCCCTACAATTTTGGTATAGATATTAGCTCAAGTATATATTCAATGTATAAGATTGATTCTTTGGTAGGTTGCTTAAATGCTAGAAGGTCTAAGGTAACTAACATAAGTGTTTCCCATGTTTCCACAGAATAGGATTTTGATAGGATTAATGAAAATGAATAAAGACATTGGTTAATTTTCACTATAAATTAGATATGTGTGGACACCTAGGGATATCATGCTCGCTCCTCTAGCAACATAGTGCAACTAGACTTGACTGTGATTAGTTATATTCCTTTAACTATTGGTAGTCAGGCTTTCTGGCGAAGCAGTTTTTGCAGCTCTATTACTCTGATATAATGTTTAGCATGTGTATATTTAATGCTATGTTTAAGTTTACCACTTCCTTCAATTTTAAT